>NC_060273.1:125486727-125488832 GCF_021613505.1 Equus quagga
GCTCAAGTTCTTCAAACAATATGAAGGATGGATACAAGGGGAGGGCGACCCAGTTTATTTCTGTCTAATAAACCAAACCTAGGGAAAGGAAGAAGCTAAAACAATGGGAGATATTAACTACGGGTAAACAGTGAAAGTTTAAAACCATAATTTGAAAATAAAGAGCATGTTCTTCCCTTAAATTTAGCTTTAAAATTTGCCTTTGAGGAGAAGGTAAAGTACTAATGAGTAACTGTGGCAACAGAAGAACATGCTCAACTTATCTTTCCGTCTCCACCATGGAGCTCAACAACAAAACTAAGGGAGAAAATGTATTTACTCTTTTGAGAAATGAGGAAAAAAGACAATGACAGCTTCCAGTGCTTTTGCATCTCAAGGGCCAAGAAAGTGGGACATAAAAGAAGACCATTCTCCAAAGACTAGTGCAATCAGAACATCCGCCCTCTCTGTAGGCCCAGGAACGAGGAGGCCGGCTGTCCTCAGGCTGCTTTGCCCCAGGACTCACAGTCGGATCATCTAGACGGTTGAGGTCCGAGCCCTGAGCACCTGCCTGCCTGGAATGAGCTGGGTCTTCCAGTGGGCCAGAGAACCCTGCAGTGTCAGCGCCGAGGCCCTCTAACTGATGGGAAGACTTGTACAAGGTTAGACAGTAAGCAGAATGAGGGACTGTGTCCCCAGACACCACACCTCTCTTCCCAGTACCTCAGACCCCCTCAGACACTAACTGGTGTCCGAAAGAGAGGCCGAAAGGCATCAGCAAATCTGCTGAAAACTAGTTCTTTTGTTCTTCACGAATTCAATTTTGATTTCAGAAAGGAAAATCCTCAGCACTGATATTGAAAACCAAATAGAGAAAATAATATATACGGCTACTAGATCTGACTGAAAACTCGCTCAAAAAGCCAATCCTCTCTCATTTTTTGGCTTCTTCTATCTGGTTGATCCATAATCTACCTGATTCATCTCTACTCTAGTTTGAAAGCGGAGAGGAAACCAATACCGTAGAAAGATGAAAAATCCAGTCATCCAGTTTTGAAAAAGAAAAGCCGGCAGCTCGGGCTCTCTCAGTGACAATCGTTTGCGCTAACCTTCTATAACCCTATGGCATAAAGGACTCCTCTTTAAATGTTCACCCAGTTATGTCTGGGTGCTCTCCAACTTGTAAAAAGCTAGCAAATTATTATTCACAATTAAAGTTTATTGAAGAATCACTTTCCAATTAAGGTTATAAATTATTAAGCAACAGTGCATGGCCGCAGTGTTTTACAAGCCATTAGTAGCACTTTATCTGCCTCCTGAGATACACTGATCAAGGTCAAGTGACCCTAGGGATCCTCAGCGCACATTAATAACCTGGTTTGATAAATGGCCTTGAGGTCTTCCTGGCATTCAGAGCTGGAACATTTTTAACAAAGAGATATTAATGGGTTTTAAATTGTTTTCCATTGACTATACATCCTTTATTGTGAAATGAGAAATTGCTTAAAAAATGGAAAACAGTATAATGCAGTTTTTAAGAAAAGCACATATATGGAAGCCAAGATACTTGTATCCTATGTTGTATCTGCCCTTCTCACCCATATATGATCCATGTCAAGTCATTTTACTTCTCTGGGTTTCAGACTCTTCAGCCAGTCCCTGAGAAGGCTAGAGCAGGTGACCTGGGCCTCACCGAGCGGGAATCTCCCACTTGCTCCTCATAATTCACTGTTTCCCTTTGCTAACATGCTCCAGGTGAGGTCTTTGTGGTTTTCCTCCTCTGTTCTGTTTGTAGGAGAACTATACATGACAGGATACACCATAAGGGATAGGATGTACTGATAGAAAGAAGGCTTTTACACGAATAAAGCTAATTTGGTCATTTTCAGAAAATTTTTATTTTTTAAGATGTGCTGAGTTCTTTTTACAGCTTGGTCTTTGAAATTTAGAAGTCAATGTTTACAGACATCTATTTTCCTTCTTTTGACTTTCTCCTTAATTCTCTTCTATACTCTCCTTCATTCTCTTCTATATTCTCTTTCCTTTTCATGTTCCACTGTTGGGAAAACAGGACCATCCTTCTGGATGACCACATATGTAAGGGAAGAAACATACAGTCTTAGGTC